>NC_056741.1:1358722173-1358757173 GCF_019279795.1 Protopterus annectens | reverse complement strand
GACACATCTGAGAGCATAGTTCTCATTTTATATTCATAAGTAGCAGCATTCATAATTACAATGGCTCCCCCCCTTATCCGCTGGCATAATAACCAAGTTAGTATTTTGTTCCAACTCGAAGTGGAAGCTTTTCATTATGTGTTAAATTGAAAAAAGTTGAATGATTCATCCCTTTCATCTTATTAGTTAAATTCATATCACATGCTTACACAAAAGTTTCTACAATGGGATGTGTCACTGGAAAATAAGTACTGGGTTTTCTAAAATGTGCGACATTCACATTACCCTGTTCACCGAACATATGCCTCAGTACTAAATTACGAGCAAAAAGTTTAAGATCAATAACAGTGTCACTTATTTTTTCTGAAACAGATGGAATAAAGTTCAGTCCTTTATTTAAAACATTTAGGTGATTGTTAGTGAGGAAAAAAATCTGAAATATTATAAACACGACAATCATCAAAACAATTTCTTACTAATTTGAGACCTTCAGTCACTTTCTTCCTCTGCTGGTAGACCGGTTGCATTGAGCTGGTCCCTTCATTTTCACAGAAGCCGGCAATTTGTAAAAAAACGTAGCATTCTGTTAACTGTTCTTTCAGCCTGGCTTCAAGTAGATAATGATGAATAGTGTTTTTACAGGGAATCTCATTCAAACATGGATTATCCACTTTCGCCATTAGCAATACATTTCCTTTCTTATTCAGAAGTCTTACCTCACTTCCTGCTGCATCTAGCACCGATGCACTCGTTTGTGCAGCAGGAATATTTAAATGAGTATGCACTCTAGTTAACAGATTCTCCGATATAGTTCTGGTATGCCCTTCCTTTACAAATATGTTCTCCACTACAGTTCCAATAGACTCAGAAGTCACTACAACAGATGCATTTCTTAGTTCATTCTCGGCCCTATTCAAATGGCAGCTTTGTGCACTTACATTACCAGAATCGGCAGTTACAGTTCTAGTAGCATTTTTATTCAGAGGTTTGTTATTCTTCCTGGCATCCCATATAAAGATGTTGCCGTTTTTAAAATCTGTGTAATCTCGATTAAGTTTTCTAGCCTTAACTTGCTGGAGTTTAACATCATATGAAGCCATGCTCAAACAGAAATATCCAGTTTATTGATATAGAAATCACTTGAGAACAGTCTTTCTAGTTCAGTTCGTTTGCTCTCTCTCAGCTACCAACTGCTTTTCTTGTGGTCAAAACCTCTAACAGCAGTCGAATATATTTAAAACTAGGGTCAATGTTAATTTCTTGCCATTCTACTAGTAACTCAGGAAACAGATTGCTATAGATTGGCATGCATAAAACGCAAAGACCCCTTGGTATCATTTTAAAATGTATGCATGCCTCCAAATGCATATACTGCCATTGCAGGCATTTTAGCTTATATAAAGCATTTTCCAAGAACAAACTGCTAAAAAGGTAGTCATCTGTACCTGCTGACTGTTTCTAATATTGGCCATACATTTTCATTCATGGTCTTACAAGTAGTTAATATTAATGCCAGGGGTGGTGACATCATAAATAAAACAGAGAATTTTGAATCATATTTGTTGGTGCTGCAGTAGCATTGTCGCCTCACAGTAAGATGTCCTGTTCGATTCTCAGCTAGTGCGTCTTCTGTGTGGAGATGTGCGTGAATGGGCGTACCTTCGTTGAAGTTGTGCGTCAGGGCCGGCAACTTGGCACGTAAAAATCTACTGCCAATCATTAGCGGACCGGAGTTCCGCTATGGCAACCCCTAACCGGGAAAAGCTGAAAGACACTACAGCAACAACATTGGATAGCTGAATTTTTGGCAGACAAAATACCTGCTTTGAATTGTGTACTCCTTATCAAACCTGTGTTGAGGGGAGGAGATTTTAGTTTTTACTTTAATTGGTTTGAAAGCGTCAGAAATGTATAGATGTGTTTTATGAGTTCATGGACCTGATGAAGAGTTTTCCCTTAAGCGCTTGCCCTTGTGATACTAAAAGTTTTTATGCTCTGCAGATTGGTGGTCTGCTTGATTCTTCTAGTATTTCTTCGTTTTATATCACTGTGGACCTTCATTCCTTTTGGGCTTATTTTTGAGTTTAATACTGGAAGACTGTCACTACTTTGCACATTTTGTAGCAAGACATCACAGATTCTAAGAACAACTTTGCTAACCTGGCTTCTCAGTTTTTATGATTGATCAATAAAAGAGCTTATTTTTAAGTGAAGTGCAAAACCTGTTACTCAGATTGAAGAGGTCACCAAGTACTACTGGCATCCACTTTTCTTCAAAGTAACTGATTCTGACAGTTATGGTCCCAGCCTATAAATCTTAGTATCTTATTCTCTGTTCTTTGTAACATAGCTGCAATGTGTGATGAACAAAAAGCTGCAACAGGCAAAGCACATTCAAGTCTTGGTAGCTGTACACTGATTTCAATTGCTCACCTAGCATTTAAGATTAAATGTTCCATATGACACTTTCAATTAAACACTAGCAATTTGAAATTGTGTGCGTTTGGTACAGGGTAAAGCCCAGATACTTTGAGTGATGGCATAAGATGTGGGAGTGCTGCATGGATACTCAAATTAGCAAGGATGTGGTACTATCTATTGTTTGAGATGAGGGAAAAAAAAACATCACTGATTGGTTTGGTTATCATTTGTTACATACCCAATTCCAAATTGCACATTAGCTCCAAATGGAGAGAGGATAAAATTGTCAAGAAAAGGACAGTAGTACTGCTGGAACTGAATTCATCTTTGGGTCTTGGCGAGTACCTTCATGAAGTGGAAATGTTTTTTACAAAATCTCACCAAGACACGGATATATGCTATATAAAATATACTGTCTGTATATCATAAACAGAAGCAGGTTAAAAAATAAAGAGTGCTGAGTGCACAAGTCCCATGATTAAAAAAAAATGTACAATCCTGGTGAGCACACTGGTGACAGGACTGGAAAAATGACACCATGGAAACATTCCTATAATGCGATTACACCAGGCTCAGGGGAAGATACCCCCCCTCCATTGCACAAGGAAGTAGTAATCCACACAATACACAAACACAGCAATCCACACAACACAAAAACTAACAGGCCAAAAACAAGCCATAAAGATGACAGAATGGACTACTGAGGATAAGGAAGAAATTGTGTATTGAGATGACATAGTGGTGTAGTGGTAGCAGTCGCCTCACAGCAAGAAGTTCTTTGGTTAGATTCTCGGCTGGAGTGCTTTCTGTGCGGAGTCTACATGTCCTCCCTGCGTTCGTGTGGGTTTCCTCTGGGTACTCTGGTTTCCTCCCACTTTTCAATCCCATGCATCTGAAGTGTTTCTCCCTGGGCCTCTACTGAAATTGGCTTCATTCCAAGTCGGACTTTCCTGGTAAACAAATGTTAAACTAAATAAATAAAAAATGTATTGTTACTATTATGTAATGTAAAAAGCCTACAATTTCCAGATAAAACATTCAAAAAGATTGAAGAAAAAAGGAAAGAAAAAATACTTACACAATAAAAACTGTCAAAGTATCAAATGCAAATTTGTGTTCATTAATATAATAGATTCATGAAAAATATGAGACACCAAGATACCTTAGGCCATTTGGCAAAAGGGACTGAGGCAGTGGGAAAATATGAAGAACAAAACCTAGAGAATTTTGAAAGTTAAAAAAAAATGGACATGGGAAAGAGAGAGATGGGATATGTTGCAATATTATGCAAAGCAGAAAGCCAATCTAATCAATACTAAAAAAAAAACGCTCCAAAGATATTTGGAGAGAAATACAAGCAGAGACGCCCAAATATGGAACATTTCACAATACAACAAAATAAGATCATGAAGTGGGAATGTAGTACAGAAGATTAGTAATGCAGAAATTAAACAAATAGAAGTTGAAGTTGTAGAATACCTGCGAAGTGAAGGATTTACTGTAGAAAGTCTAACAAAGGTTATGTTACTGCATGACAGAACAATGAGTCCCCAAAGAAAGGACAAACAGCCGGATCAGCAGAGATCTAAAGAAATATGGACATGACAAAGATTTCATAGGGTGCAACATTTAAGCAAAGGAGAAAGCAAAAGTAATCAATACAAAAAAAGTGGCACTGAAGGTATTTGAAGAGAAATACAGGTAAAGGCATCTGGATATGGAAAATTTTACAACATGAAAAATAAGAAATTAAAGGGAGAAGTAAAACAAAAAAAAAGACTTAGTAATGGAAAAGTAAAAAAAAAAAAGCAGAAACTGAAGCTATGGATTACCTGCAAAGTGAAGGATTTAGTATAGAAAATCCAACTCTCTTCCATCATGCTGTGATGTTACCAATGACTTCCCAAATTAAGGAGATCTAGGTGAAATGGGAAGCATTTGATCAGTTGCCAAGGGAAGATACTCTGGAGCCTTCATTAGGAAACCACAAGTTCAGTCGGAGTTGCACAGCAAGTGAAGGAGCAGGAAGTGGTGGCAACGCTGATGCATTCAATACTGTAATGTGTTAAGCCTTCGAGTTCCAATATGAAAGAGCAAGGGATGACGCAGGAAGCAGCTGAAGAGAATATGCCACATGATAATGTTTGGGAGCTTTCTGTAGAGTGCCCGCAGGAAATGAAGAATGTGCCCTCAGTTTAAAAGAAAAAGATCCAAGGGAAAAGCAGCTTGATTTAATGCAGACGGACAAACATATTAAGACTGATGAAAGAAATAGATCATAGGAGGTTACTACGCTATCGACCTGGAAGTCATTTCAAGCCTAGCCGTTTCATCCCAATGTAATACCAATGATACTCTAGTCAATAACCAGGATTGCATTTAGTAATCACTGCCCATTGTCCAGGAGGGTTATGGGTGCTATCCCCAATAAGCATTTACAGTGTCCTATCCACTCTTCCAGTTTCCTTTTGAACTGTGTCAAAGGTGGTCTGCTTCACAAGATGTGGCAGTCACTGGGAGACAAATCTGTCCCTTCAGCACATCCTATTCAAGTCACAGGCCATATTTGGGTCCCTGGAATGGGTGGCTCTAGTCTTGTTTGATTTACAAATCTGCAGCAAATTCATTAGGTTTGGGTCAGAGACTGTTCTGCAAGACAGGCATAAGTCTCTTCTAAGAAGTCTATATGACATACAGTATAATAACGGACTTTAGTCAGTCTGTGTAAGGCATGTGCTGGAGTCCTTTGATCTTTGTTAGAAACCTCAGAGGTTTCCCTAATTGCTACAGATGCTTTCTACAGGACATGACAAAAGAGGCATTATACTCTATCATGGGCCCGATTAGTGACGAGTTGTTGGTCTTTTTCCCCGGTTAGGGGTTTCCACAGTGGAACTCCAGTTCACTAATGACTGGCAGTAGTTTTTTTTTTATGGTGCCGAGTTGCCAGCCCAATGCCCAACCTTCAGCGAAGGCACACCCATTCACGCACGTCTTTCGGAGGCCACTCGACCGCAGGGAGGACATGCAGACTCCACACAGAAGGCACTCCAGCAGTGAATCTAACGAGAACCTATAACCTCCTTTGCTCTATCGGCAATACCTTTGCTAATCAAAATGTGCAATGTAGAAAGTCTTCCTGACTATACTAGACACATGGTTATTAAATTTAAGGTCGCAGTCTACTTGTGATTCCAAATCCTTTACCACTTCATAGGTATGTAGGGTACTGTTAATTTGATAGCGTGAAGGGATATTGTTTTTAACCGAAGGGAATGATGTATTTCTTTGCATTTAGTTTGAGAGAGTTACTAAAACACCAGTCGTTGGTCTGAGTAAGACTCTCCTGATATCATTTGAGGTTTCAGTAACTGCACCCAGTCTGCAGTCTTCCACAGACTTGGTCAGCAACAGCCCTTTAGTTTTGGCCTGAACTTCTGAGAAGTATATACCAAACAGTAGGTGGCCCAGCACCGACCCTTGTAGCCCTTCACTGGTGACGGGGTCAGCAGGTCGATGTGGAGTCGCCCACTCTGATAGTGTGTGACCGACTTGTGAGACAGTTGGCAACCCATCTTACAACAAAGGTGTTTACATTTAGCTTACTACATTTATCGGTAATGGCAGAGTGTGGGATTGGGTCGAAGGCCTTGGCAAAGTTGAGATATGCTGTGTGCAGATTTGCCCTCGTCACTGGCCTTGGTCACATTTTCAAAGAAATCCACCCGGTTTAACAGGCAGGATCTGCCCTTTACAAAGTCGAACTGGGTCGGATACAGGGTTTGGATGTTGCCTATACCTTTATTTATGAGGTCCATGATTATATACTCCATGGCCTTACAGATGAGGCTGGTAAGACCTATGGGCTCTAATTCCCCAGGTCTGTTGCTAAGCCACCTTCGTGGAGGGGAATAACTGTAGCTGTTCTCCATTCCATAGAAACACAGTCTGTGGTTAGGTTGTGACTGAATAGGGTACTTAATGGTGATGTTAGCTCATATTTTAGTTTGTTTAGAAGACAACCTGGGATACTGCCTGGCCCCACAGAGGCTTTTTTTTTTTGCTTTAGACTAGCCTTTACTAACATGCACTTCAGATATGCAAGGTAGGGGGGAAGATGGGGGCAAGGATTGTGATGAGTTTGGAGGGGATAAGGGAGTGACATTTTCACCAAATCTGTCCACCAGCAGGTTTGTCATCTCTGTGGGATCAGTGTGTGAGAAACCATTAGTCTCTATTTCGACACATGCTTGGGTCCTACCTTTTAAGCTACGTACATAGCTGCAAAAGGCCTTATGGCTATCCTTAGATGTGATTGCAAAGTTTTTTTTCAAAGTTACCCTTAGAGGATTTGACATGTTGCCTTATTTGCCTGTTAAAGATGAGGAGGGTGCTTTTCCACTCTTGCGGCCTTGCCTTAGTTTTCTTAGACAGCATCTTTTTGCATTTGTTGATGCTGAATGTCTACCAGGGCAGCTTGTTTTCACTTTGGGATCTGGGTTTGATTCTCTTTGGAGCAGCAGAGTCCATATACTTATACAAGTGTTTGTACAGGCCTTTAGTGTAAGCTTTGGTGTAGTTACCACTTCCAGCTGGGGGTGAGGCTTGAAATGCTTTTATACCTTCCCCTAGGAGGGTATAGTTTGCCTTGAAGTTTTTTTTACTTAGTTTGACTTCGCCCTTTGTGAGTCCTGGTGTTTGTGCTAGTTCGAAGGTGACTGACTTGTGGTCAGATTTAACTAATGAGGGTCCAGCAGTTGCGGTGGTACATCTGTTATGTTAGTGAGGACAGGATGTAATACGTTTGTTCCAGGGCATTTGAGTTTACTAAGTCAAGGAACTTTTGCGCTAGTGAGTTAGGGCTAGAGTAGGTTTCCCAGTTGATGGTGGGATAACTGAAATCACCCATGACCAGAGAGTTTGGCAATATTTAGATCGACTCCAATTTGGTCAAACAGGCCTGGTGTCCATCGTGATTTAAGGAGAGGGATTTATAGCTATAACTTGAATGAGGGTCTTACCCATATTGATCTGAACGTGGAGCAACTCCATAGAGTTGTCCTGTCTAACTAGTCAGGAGGCAAATTTATCTCTCAATATAGATAGAAACACTGCCTTCCTTTGCTTCTCACATGTTTGTTTTGAGGTCTGAAGCTCTGGAAGGCACTGAAGTCTTGCAAGGCTGGGGCACTCTGAAGCCTTGAACCAGATTTCTGTGACTGCATCATAGACATCTGCATCCTCCAGTGATAGGAGTCCTTCCAGGGTGTGCAGTTTCTGGTTCAGGCTCCTTGACATTTAGCAGCATAACCCTTAATTTTGTTACGACTGGCAATTTTCACATTGGCAAATTTGTTTTTGAGACGTTGCCTAAAAAAAGGCAATGTGGAAGGCAAGAGCCTTTGCCAGTAGCTAAAAAAGACTAGTGGTGCCAGGTGCAAACCATCTCTGGCAAAGCAGAGCGGTTTGTCGACCATGTCATTCCAGGGTGACAAAAGTACAGTTGTGTACACTTACCATGAATGTAGATGCTGGAGTGTATTCTCTGTTGCAGTCATCACATTTGGGTTATCCCTGCCAGGGTAGCCCTCGGCCGGCCCAAATACCAGAGGTTTAGTATTTCTGCATCAGTTGCTGTCACTTCAGGACTGACGTCAGGTCATCAGTAGTATAAAGTAAGGCAGCCAACGCCATTACATCAGTTTTTCTTGCCCTAAACTGTCAGGAGCCCCACAATTGGGAGCTAGGTTCTGGTGGAAGATCTCCACCAGTAGAAAGTAAATACCAATATGTCCCTTGCAAAGGAGAGAAGGGGGTGGAGGGAGGGAAACCAGGACTGCAACAGTGAATATACTTGAACATCTACATTTATGTTAAGTGTACATAACTGTACTATGTTCTTCGTGTTTCACTGTTGCAGTCATCACATTTGGGTCGATTCCCAAAGCTGAGGAAAAGGGTGGAGGCAGTCAAGGAAACTAGGGGCTTTTCGAGACCGCTTTGCCCTCTGCCCCTGCAGCAAAGCTAACCAGCAATTGATCAGACTTTCTGAAGGATTTAGTACTGTCTAGATAGAATCTGAGCTGCCTGTGCACATCTAGAGAGTGAAGGATCCTTTTCCCCTTGTTCTGTGGGTTAGGGAAAAAGATGGGCAAATGGATGGATTGGTTGAGAGCCACAATGGACACCACCTTGGGCATGAAGGATGGGTTATAGTCCTGAGGGATACCCTGTCAGCATGGAAGATGATGAAAGGTTCCACAGCCATGAGTGCTTGCTGCTCGGATAGCCTTCTGGCTGAAGTGATGGCCAAAATGAAAGCAGTCTTCCAGGAAAGAAATTTTAGCTCTGCTGAAGAGGCAGGTTCGAAAGGGGGAGGCGGAGCTTTTCCAACACAAAGTTACGGTCCCAAGCTGAGGTTTGTGCTCTTCTGGATGGCCTCAAGTTGTTAGCCCCTCTTAGGAGCTGTTTGATCAGAGGGTGTGAGAAACGGGGCTGCTCAGTGGGAAAATGAGCAGAGATGGCAGAGGTACGAATTTTAAGAGCGGAAAAGGAGAGTCCACTGTGTAGCAGGTCAGCTAAGTAATGCAGGATGAGAGGGAGGGAGGGCTGTGCTGTATTGGCTCCCTTAGCCTGAATCCAGGTGCAGAACCTTTCCCATTTGTCAGAATAAGACTTCCTAGTGCTAGAGCATCTGGTTTCACATAGAACATCTAGAACCGGTTGGCAGATTGATCGAGGGTTAGGGACTAAGCCAAGCTGCCAAATTGAGTGTCTGCAACTGGGGATGCATGAATTCCCCTTCCCTATGGGTCAGGAGGTTTGGAATCAGAGAAATGCCAAGATGGCAGAGGGAACAGACTGCGCAGCAAGGGGTACCAGTGCTGGTGAGGCCAGTCTGGATCTATAAGAATTGTCCTTGGTTTTTCCTTTTTTATTTTGAGTAGTAGCCTGGGGATAAGAGGTACAAGGAGGAAAGGCATAGACCAAAAGATGGACTCCGGGAAAGGACAGGACATCCACTTTCCAAGCCGTGCTGAGATGCTCCCTGGTGCAGAACTTGCTGAACTGATGGTTGGTGTGGGGCAAAGAGATTGACCTTTGGAGTGCCCCATTTCTGAGATATTAGGGTGAAGGTTCTTCTGTTGAGCTGCCACTCATGTGAGTCCAGAAGATTTCTGCTTAAGTGGTCCTCCAGAGAGTTGAGAGAACCCGGTAGGAATTGTACTAACAGGTGGAGTTGCATGGCAGAGATGGTGTGCCAAAGGGTAGGACTGAGTCCCTCCCTGCTTGTTGATGTACCACATTACAGTTGTGTTGTTTGTTTTGATCAGGAGAGCTTCTGAGGAAAGAAGAGGCTTGAAAGCCATCAAGGTGTGCTGGACAACTATCATCTCTTTTTGGTTCACCGTGGGGATGGTGTCCTTTTGGTGATGCAAAGTGTTGTTTTGTGCCGAACGTACATTTTGGAATTGTGGACAAAAAGTTCAACCTTGGTCTCATCACACCATAACACAATTTCCCACATGCTATTGGGAGACTTGATGTATTGTTTTGCAAATTTTAGCCTGGCCTGGATGTTTTTCTGTGCAAGAAAAGGCTTCCGTCTTGCAACCCTACCCCATAGTCCAGACATATAGAGAATATGGGAGATTGCGGTCACATGTAGTACACAACCAGTACTTGCCAGAAATTTCTGCAGCTCCTACAGTGTTGCCTAGGTCGCTTGGCAGCTTCCCTGACCAGTTTTCGTCTCGTCTTTTCATCAGTTTTGGAGGGACGTCCAGTTTTTTTGCAATGTCACTGTTGTCCCATATTTTCTCTACTTTTTGATGACTGCCTTCACTGTGTTCCATGGTGTATCCAATGCTGTGGAAATTTTTTTGTACAATGAGATTTCTGACGCTTTGAAAGCTCTCTGTGAACCGTGGCTTTTGCTGTGGAAGGCAACTGTGTTAATGTCAGGAAAATCCTACTAGGACAGCTGAACTTTATTTGGGGTCAATCAGTCTCTAATTGTTGGCAGGTGTGTAGCCAAGACTGAATGCTGTAATTAAATCAAAAGGTGCTTCAACAAAATATTAGTTTAAGGGTGTGCACACTTATGCAACCAGCTTATCGCAAATTTTTCCCCAACAGATTTGTTTTTCAACTGAACTGTACAAGTTATAGGTCACATTAAAAGTGGGAAAAGTTCTGAAATGATCTGTGGTCTGTTTTTATATTACAAAAACCTGGCATTTTTAACAGGGGTGTGTACTGTAGGTCTAGAGGTGTCATTGTAGCAGTTAGTTTGATTGAATTAGAGTGAGAGGGGAAATGAGAGAAGGAGTGGAGTAAAGAAAGGTGGTAGCAGCAGTTATGTGGGGAAAGAAATTAGGAGGGAACAGAGAGAAGTCAAAAGTAGAGCACAGGAAGTTAAAAAGATAGAAAATTAATGTAGGAGAGGAATAGGATACTTAAAACCAGCAGGGTTTCTTAAGAGTTTGTTTTTTAAAGACACACATTCACCTATGCCAACTTGCAATTTTTCCAAAAGACACCCCCTAAACTTGAAGATGACTATTTATAGACATGATTTTTTTTAGATCAAAAGTTAGTTTATATTTTATATTTATTGATCTTTTTTTAATTTTTTTATGACAAGAAAGCCAGACAGAGGCCCTTGGGTTTGTCAATGGCTCCAAAGAGCACTGCTGCAATACCAGGCTACAACACTTGCCACACTTTTCGGCCACCAAACCAAGACCGAAACACTAAAGGTGAAGGAGTGTCCATATTCACACCTCCAGGCAAGTTGCCCAACACAATGCATCTGAAATTCTCCAGGTGCAACTAACACTAGGTAAGACTGCAATCCAAACTGTAGCTTGCTACAGATTCCCCACCATGCCCCAAGATTCTCACTAAACCTTTCAAAACATACTGGAAAATATTACGAAACACCCTAATACTGGGTGATTTCAACTACCCTGCCATTAACTGGGAAAACTACTCTGGTATCAACACTTTTCCCAACGGTTCTTGGAATTCATAAATTCCAACGTCCTGGGTCAACTAATCCATTGTCCCACCAGGCGCTCCAATATCCTAGACCTGGTCATTACCAACATGGGAGATAGATGCTCCACACCAGTGGTCACCCCCTCATTGGTCAGGTCTGACCATAAGCAAATCACTCGACATCCACATTCCACCACCATCCCCCAGTAAGGAAACCTCCATAAAAAACTTCTCCAAAGCCAACTTCATGCTACTCAAGTCTGAAGTGACAAACTTCATGACACCCATTCAGACGGGAGCTGAAAGTTAGACTGCTGAATCCTACACTAAGGCACTGTACGAGCACATCCACTCGTGCATGAATCGTGCCATCTCAAATAGAACCAAGACGCTCGCCTCCAAAAAAGGAAGCCAATTTGGTGGTCCCCTGCCATAAACAAACTATACAACAGAAGAAACTGTTGCAGAAGAGGAAAATCCCAGGATGCAAAAAACTCCCTTAGCAGCCTCAGTATGAAGCTGAGATCCCTCATAAAATCCTCCAATGCTAGTTACGAAAATAAAATTGCCAAAGATTCCAAAGACAACCAACAAGGCATTCTATATTTATGTCATGAATCTAAATAGCAATGCTCAGAAATGCTCTGAGCTACAACAAAATGACATTAAATATACTGATCCCAAGGATATTGCCAATATCCTGGCAAACTGATTTAGTGCCAACTTCACCCCCCTCTCATCCCCTAAAGGGCCCATCTCAATACCAAAAGATTGCCAAATTCTGGTAATCACTGCCACACAGGTAGAAACTGCACTCTCCAAAGCTAAGAATACAGCATCCATGGGACAAAATGACATCCTGGGCTGTGTACTACATGAACTACAAAATGAACTAGCACCTCACCTAAGTGTCATGTTTAATCATAGCCTCACCTCAGGCTTCGTGCCCACTGAGTGACGCACAGCTACAGTTATCCCACTCCACAAGGAGGGATCCAATTTGGATCCCAGGAACTACTGTCCCATCAGTCTGACGAGCCTGATCTGCACGGCAGCCTGATCTGCAAGGGCATGGAATGCATCATGGAGCTTATAAAGACATTGGCAACCTTCAAAACCTGGACCCCACCCAGTTTGGGTTCGTGAAGGGCCAATCTTGTCTCCTGAACCTGACTGACTTCTTCGAATCAGTATCTAGAGCTGTGGACGAGGATAAGGCGGTCCACGCAGCCTATCTGGACCTCACCAAGGCCTTTGACACCATCCCCCACTCTGGAATCATAGATAAACTTACTAAGTTGGGCATAAATCCCTACGTCACTCGATGGGTTGCCAACTGGCTTACTGACAGAACCCAGAAAGTAAAAGTAGCAGACTCCAAATCCAGCTCCAGACAAGTGACAAGTGGAGTACCTTAGGGTTCAAGTCATGGGACCGCTCTTGTTTGACATCTACTTCTCAGAAGTACAAGCCAAAGGGACTCTGGCTAACAAAGTTCGCAGATGATTGCAAACTGGGAGCCATTATTGAATCCCCAAATGATGTGGATATTCTGCAAAAGGGCCTTACAGAAACAGATGCTTGGTGACAGAGTCATGGGCTCAAGCTTAATGCCAAGAAATGTATAGTTATCCCCTTTGGGAAAAATCATGTACCCATGAATTACCACATAGGTGGCAGTACACTAAACACCGAAAGTACGATGAGAGACTTAGGGACACAGGTGGTCTCACCTTCGATAACCACATCAGTCAGGAAATCCTTCTATGTGGCATACCTCATCACTAAGGGCTTTTCATCCAGAAAAAAAGAGGAGGTCATTGTCCCACTGTACTCATCCCTCATTAGACCCATTATAGAGTACAGCGCCCCTTTTGGTTATGTACCTCACAAGACATCTGCAACAGCTGAAAAGACTGCAGACATACCTCACTAAAAGAATCACAGGTCTAAAGCAGATGTCCTATGCTGACAGTCTAAAAAAACTACAGCTATACTCTGTGGCATATAGTCTACTCAGAGGCAATCTCTGCTTAACATACAAGGCCATGTCACCCTGAGCTGTTGGGACATGCTCCACTTAAAGAAATCCCAATCCCTCAGAGCCACATGCTCCAGGGGTCTAAACCTTGTTATCACAATGAACAAAACATGCTGGAGGGATAGGTTCCTGACCTAGAGACTCCCCATACTTTGGAACAGACTGTCCATACATGTCAAGCAGAGCACTTCCTTGGCCCTCTTCAAAAGGAACCTTGACGATTGGATGGGAGATAGGAAATTCACCCAGGGGATCACATCAGTCACCTTGCTAGACAGGGGTCCAGGGAAGTAAATATTGTGGGAAGAAATATCCAGGACATTGTTATGGCTAGGCTTGTATAGGCCCTAGGGACATTAACCTAGTACCAACCTATGAACAAGCTAATATGGGCTTAACCTTTGATGGTATACAGCTTGGCCCACAAGTGAATTTTTTGGATACAAGCCTCTTGGAAGGCTGTGTAAGCCGAAGAGCTGTTTCATTAAATTTGCTTACTTCTTGGATCGGTGGTCTTGGTGGTATTTTATCATTTTACTTTTTTTTTTTTTTTTTTTTTTTTTTTTAAGTTGTATTTGCTATGCCAAACCCAAAAAGACAGTTCAAACTAGTAACAACATTGCACGGACCAGCAAAGAGAATTCTTCCATTCAGTCTTTATTCACAATAAAATCAACTAAGCACTTTCACCAAACTCAATTCACTGGGCTTCAGAGTTAATTAATCCATAGAATGTCTTCTTTTTAAACCTCCCCAGAAAACATCATAAAAACGTCATGAAGACCATTTTAAGCCAATGGCTTGTCCATATCAATAAAATTCCTAAAATGGTATCAGCTTTGACAATACCAATAGAATACAACAAAATACCATACAATACAATAAAATGGCAATAACATACCAATAAAATAAAGTGAAGGATTGTTTGTTATTCAAATATAATGTGAAAGTGTATAAATGATGTTTAAAAAGTATATGCTTACAACCCATTAAATGAAATGTGCCTTGTACTTGTACTTGATTTTGAAATACATTAATTTATCCCTGGTGATTTTGTTGCATCCAATCTAAGCTGCCATAAACATTCTTCCTTTTCTCCTGGCACTCTGTCTATAATAAAAAAACTTTTTAAAATTTTGACAATTCTTACTGTGTGTATAAAGTACACTAGTCTCTCTTATTCTTTATGTCTCTCACATGTTCTAATATACAAAGCCTTAATTTACGAATGGTCTTGCCAACATAAAAAGTGGGACAACTCAAACAAGTAGCCACGTAAACAACCATGTCCGTGCTACAATTACAGTGTCCAGGGCACTTCAGTGATCTCGTATAATTATTGATACTAACATAAGGACCATCATTAATGTATTTGCATATACTGCAAAATTCACACTTACTCATTTTAGACCCGTTAGAATTACTGGTTACCGTTCTTCTTTCAAATACATTTTTCAAATTTGCACCTCTACTATATGTAAAATTAGGTGCTCGCCCCAACAACACTCTCAAGTCTCCACTGAACACACTGTCCCAGGTTGAATAATCTTTTTAATATTGGGAGCTGTATCATTGTATTTTAAAACCATAGCCCCCTTCATATCTATTTTACTTGTTGCATTTTGGGGATGATTCCCTTCAATGTTATCAAAACTCATTTTAAAATAGGTTGAAACACTATCTTGTTGGTTACCTCCTTACAAATTTTTGTAAGCACCTCCTGGGGGTAACCCCTGTCCCTATACGTCAATTAATTTGCACATTTCTATTTTAAATTTGTCATCCTCACTGAAGTCTCGACAGCCTCACCATCTGACCTTTAATTATATTTCTCTTCTAGAAAAATGGGTGACAACTATCAAAATGCAAAAAGGAACTGGAGTACTTTTTTTTACAAAATATGTTAGCACAAACTACTCCATCCTTCTTGTATAATAAAAATGTCCAAAAATTCACAAAAATTACTATTCACTTTACTTGTGAATTTTAAAACAGTTGTAGTGTTATCCACGTATTCAACAAATTCCTGAACCACGTCTTTGTCACCCTTCCAAAAGATCAATATATCATCCAAAAAATGTAGGTATAAAACAATTTTGGACCTATATACTTAGTTTCCCACTCAGCCAGCACAAGGTTGGCATAAATGGGTGCACATCTGCCACCCATTGCCACTCCCTTGGTCTGCTTAAAAAAATTAAAATAAGTGCAGATTTTGCAGTACATGCAATTACATTAATGATGGTCTTTGTGTTAGTATCAATAATTATATGAGGTCACTGAAGTGCCCTGGACACTAATTGCAGCACGGACATGGTTGTTTACATGGCTACTTGTTTGAGTTGTCCCACTTTTTATGTGGGCAAGACCATTCGTAAATTAAGGCTTCGGATATTAGAACATGCGAGAGAAAGACAGACTAGTGCACTTTATACACATAGTAAGGACTGTCAAAATTTTAAGAAGTTTTTATTTGTTATAGACAGAGTGCCAGGAGAAGAAAAAGGTGGCAATGCTAAAACTTTATTAGAAGTTAGAGAAAGTTTATGGCAGCTTAGATTGGATGCGACAAAATCACCAGGAATAAATGAATGTACTTCAAGATCAAGTATATTGAAGTACAAGGCACATTTAATGTAATGGGTTGTAAGCATATAGGTTCATAGGTAGGTACTAGGCTAGCCTAGCCAAATGGTACCCTAGCTTTTGCCACCCAAGAAAATTATTTTCCTGTGTCCCTCTCAAGCAGAGCCACAGAAGTGATTCCTGGGGTGAATTTCCTATCTCCCATCCAATCATCAAGATTTTTCTTGAAGAGTGCTAATGAGGAGCTTTGTTTGATATAGATAGGCAGTTTGTTCAAGAGTATGGGAAGTCTCTGGGACAGGAATCTATCCCTCCAGCATGTTCTGTTTATTGTGGTGACAAGGTTTAGGTCCTAGAGTGTGTAGCTCAGAGGGATTTGGATTTCTTTAAGTGGAACATGTCCAACATAGCTTTGTATGTTAGGCAGAGATCACCTCTGACTAGGCGATATGCGACAGAGTAAAGCTGGAGTTTGAGATGGTCTGCATAGGACATCTGTTTGAGGCCGGTAATCCTCTTTGTGAGGTATTTCTGTGGCCTTTCCAGTTGTTGTAGATGTCTTGTGAGGTACATACCAAAAGGGGCATTGTAATCTATAATGGGTCTAATGAGTGATGACTAGAGGGGAACAATGACCTCTTTTTCCTGGATGAGAAACCTTTTGTGATGAGGTGTGCATGTAGAAGGATTTCCTGACTACTATGGCGATGTGATTATCAAAGGATAGACTACTGTAAACCTGTGTCCCACGGTCTCTTATCACACTTTCGGTGTTAAGTAGACTACCGCCTATGTGGTAGATCATAGGTACAGAGTTTTTACCAAAAGGGACGACCATGCACTTTTTGGCATTGAGCTTGAGGCCATGGTTTTGACACCAGCCATATACTTTTTAAACATTATTTATACACTGTTTCGCATTATATTTGAATAACAACCAATCTTCACTTTATTTTACTACTATGTTACTGCCATTTTATTGTAATGTATTGTATGGTATTTTGTATTCTATTGGTACTGTCACAGTTGATACCATTTTAGGAATTGTATTGATATGGACAAGCCATTGGCTTAAAAGTAACTGCTTTCATGATGTTTTCTGGGGTTTAAAAAGAAGGTATTCTATGGATTAATTAACTCTGATGAAGCCCAGTGCATTGAGTTGGGTGAAAGCGCTTAGTTGATTTTATTGTGAAGAATTCTCTTTGCTGGTCCGTGGAATGTTATGTATTTGCTATGCCATCTGGGATGCTGTGTCCGACTTGCTCTCAGGAAGATTATCCTTTGGGTGGGAACCTGTTTGGATTTCTTTTCGTTGATTGTAAAACTACTAACCTCCCTGGGGTACACAAAAGCCAGGTCTTTGAGCAGCTTTTCCTGGCTGTCTGCCTGAATGAGGCAATCTAAGTAGGGGTAAATGTATATTTCTTTGTCTGCAAAAGGCAATGGGCGGAGCCAGGCACTTTGCGATAACTCTGGGAGCAGTAGATAAGCCAAAGGGAAGCACAGAGAATTGAAAGTTCTGAGATCCTGCCCTGAAGCAGAGATATTTTCTGCAGGACTCCCTGATAGGAATGTGGAGGTAGGCCTCTTTTAGATCCATGGTGGCTAGCCAATCATCCTTGGAGAGCATGGGTAGCAGCTGCTGGAGGGTGAGCATTTTGAATTTTGGGATCACCAGGAAGGTGTTTAGGATGGATAGATAGAGGATGGGGCAACCAGGTGCCCTCCCTTCTGGGCACCAGAAAAAGTCTGGAGTAGAAGCCTTGGTCTATCTGCTGTGTATGAATGTGCTCTACTACTCCCAAGGAGAGCAGGGAATGCATTTGCTTTTGAGCCTCTGCCCACTGATTTGGTGGTAGATTTGGGAACCCTTTTGGGGTCGGAAGTGTGTGGAAGGAGAATATGTACCCTTGAGAGACCATGTTCAGTACCCATTGGTCCTTGGTAATGGTACCCAGGTGCTTCAGTGAAAAAGGTTATGTCTTACCATAACGTTCCATCTGAGCTGTTGATCTTCCAGTCATCACTGATGGGTTCAGTTCTGAGCCCATGGAACCAAGTCGGCCTAATACCAAGCTCACATGCACCAAAAACTCTCGAGCTAAGCTGCTACCCACAATGCCCTTCTCCCAGTTACCTCAGATTGAGTTTGCATGCAACATATAGAAGAAACAGGAAAACAGAGGCCATCTCTGCACAAAAACCCTGAAACACAAGGACCCAGAAGATCCGCCAGGAACCTTTGGTGGGGGATGGCGGGAGGGTGTGATGACTGGAAGATCAACAACTCAGATGGAACATAATGGTGAGACATAACTTCTTTATCTGAAGTTGTTAATCTTCTTCCTATTCATCACTGATGGGACAGAATCCCAAGCTACTTGGAGAAAGTACAGTTATGTACCTACCATAAATGTAGATGTTAGAGTGTATTCACTGTTGCAGTCATTACTCTTGGGTTATCCTGCTGGCAGGCTACCCTCAGTCGGCCAGAATTCCAAAGTCTAGGTCCGGCGTCAGTTGCTGTCGCCTCTTCCCTGACGTCAGTGCGCCAGGGGTATAAAAGATGCAGCCAACGCCATTTTCTTCAGTTTTTCTTGCCCCAGATGTCAGGTGCCCCAAATAGGTAGGCTGAAAAATATACCAATAAGAAATGCATGCACAAAAATAACATTTCCTTCATCTACAAGCAAATACACCAAAAAGGTTGTATAGGATAGAGAAGTGCAGATAAGTCCCAGCAAAGAGAAGGGGGATAATGGGTGGGTAACCTGGACTGCAACAGTGAATACAATCGAACATCTACATTTATGGTAGGTACACAAAACTGTACTATGTTCATAGTGTTATACTGTTGCAGTCATTACTCTTGGGTAGAATCCCAAAGCTGAGGATAGGTGGCTGGGCTAAATAGGATTAGGAGAGGCTATGAGGCCCTGCAGAACTGCAGTGGCAAAGCCTGCTCTGGACAGAGTAGAGAGGCAAGTGGAAGTGCTTTGTAAAGGTGTGCACTGAACTCCAAGTTGCAGCCTCTAAGATTTCTTTGGTTGGTACTCCTCTGAGGAAGGCTGCTGAAGTGGCTGCTGCTCTGGTGGAATGAGGCCTAATGTCTTTAGGCACCGATTTGCCATGTTGAAAATAGAAATGGATGCAATGGCCTATCCATTTAGAAATGGTCTGTTTTGAGATGGCCTTTCCTTGTGATCCTGCAGCATATGACACTAAAAGTTGCTCAGTCGTTCTGAAAGCTTTAGTTCTGTCCAAGTAGAAGCGCAACTGCCTGTGTATGTCCAAAGAATGCAGAATTTTCTCACCCTTGTTCTGTGGATTTGGGTAAAAGGTAGGCAAGTGAATGGTTTGGTTGAGGGCCACACTGGACACACCACCTTAGGCATAAATGTAGGGTTTGTCCTCAGAGAAACCCTGTCTGGATGAAAAATGATGAAAGGTTCCACAGCCATGAGTGCTTGTAACTCCGAGACTCGCCTTGCAGAGGTTATGGCTAGGAGCAGAGCTGTTTTCCAGGATAAGAATTTTATATCTGCTGTTGATGCTGGCTGGAAAGGAGGCAGTGTGAGTTTTTCCAAAACATAACCGAGGTCCCAGGCCGGAATTGGTGCTCTCCTTGGACGCCTAATTTTTTTGGCCCCTCTGAGGTACTGCCTTATTAAAGGATGAGAAAAGATAGGTGGTTCCGTATTGTAATCTGCTGAAATGGCAGAGGCATGAATCTTAATTGATGAGAAAGAAAGGCCTTTGTTCAGCATCTCAGTTAGGTATTGTAACATCTGAGGAATATTTGGTACAGACGTGTCAATGCCTTTTTCCTGGTTCCAAGCACAGAATCTCTTCCATTTTTTTGCATAAGATTTTCTGGTACTGGGCCTCCTGGCCTCCAAGATAACATCCAAAACAGCTTTTGAAAGAGGAGTGTTCTGAATGGCTACATTATCTGCCATGCTGCCAGATTTAAGGTCCTGAGTTGGTTGTGCAGGATCTGATTGTTTTGTTGGGTCAGCAAGTGAGAAGTCTGAGGCAATATCCATGCTGGACCTTGAGACAAGCTCTTTAGGATTGGGTACCAGTACTGGCGTGGCCAGTCTGGTTCAATCAGAATCATTTTTGGCTTATCTTGTCTGACCTTTAGGAGTACTCTGGGAAGGAGAGGCAGTGGGGGAAAAGCATATACTGTTAGATTTTTCCAGCTGAATGATAGGGCGTCCACTTTCCATGCTTGCTTGTGATAAATCCTTGTGCAAAATCTCTGCAATTGACAGTTGTGAGGGGAGGAAAATAGATCTATGTCTGGGCATCCCCATTTCCTTATTATCATGCTGAAGACTTGTGGATCCAGTTACCAATTGTGGGGATCCATGAGGTTTCTGCTTAGTTCATCTGCCAGAGTATTTGTTTTTCCTGGCAGGAATTGTGCTTGCAGGTGAACTTGAAAAGCCAATGCAGTGTCCCATAAGGTCATTGCTTGTCTGCAGAGGGGGTAGGAATGTGTACCTCCCTGCTTATGTACCACATGACCGTAGTGTTGTCTATCAGTAACTGTCCTGGATGAAGCAGGTCCTTGAAAGCGGTCAGAGCATTTTGAATAGCTAGCATCTCTTTTTGATTGATGTGAAGATGCATCTGGTTTGCAGGCCATGTGCCCTGAATAAATGTTCCTGCCATATGGGCCCCCCCAGGCATAATCTGATGCATCCGTTGTCAGTGTCTGCCTGGCTGTGGGAAAACTGAATGGCAGACCCTTGTTGTGGTGACAGGCTTCTGCCCACCATCGAAACTCCTGTTGCAGGCAGGGAATGGGTGCAATTACTGTCTCCAGGCTGTGGCAATGCTGAGTTCAAACACTTTTCAGATACCATTGTAGTTTCCTCATATGCAGTCGGGCATATGGAATTAGTAGAATGCAGGATGCGATGAAACCAAAGGCCTGCAGGATTTTCCTTGCCAATAAGTGAGTTTTTGTTGCCAATTTCTTTAAGTAAGTAGTCAGTTGTTTTTTCTTGTCTGGCGTGAGATAAGCCATCTGGGCAGTTGTATTTAAGCTTGCACGCAGGAATATTATCTTTTGAGAGGGCACTAGTTTTGATTTCTTTTCGTTTACTGTGTACCCTAGGCCAATTAGTAATCTTTTTACAAACGCCAGATGCTTCAGAAGAGTGTCTTTGTTCTCTGCTTGAATTAGGCAGTCGTCCAAGTAGGGATATATTTGAATTCCTTTTCATCTGCAAAACGCAATTACTGGTGCCAGGCATTTTGTGAAGACCCTGGGCGCAGTAGATAAGCCAAAGGGCAGTGCAGAGAATTGGTAATGCATTGAGCCAGCTATGAATCTGAGGTATCTTCTGCAAGATTGTCTGACTGGGACATGCAGGTATGCCTCTTTTAGGTCCAAAGTTATGAGCCAAGCCCTCTTGCCCAGCATGGGCAATAGCTGCTGTAGAGTCAACATCTGGAATTTTGGGAATTCCAGAAACGTATTTAGTATAGACAGGTCCAGAATTGGTCTCCAGATTTTGTCCTTCCTGGGTACTAGGAAAAGTCTGGAGTAAAATCCTTGCCCCTGCTCTTGTTGTGGTACTTGCTGAATGGCCCTCATGTCCATGTGGGCTGTAATTTTTGTGCCTCTACCCATTGATTGTGTGGCAGGTCTGGCATGCCCTTTGACCTTGGCAGTGTGTGAAAATGGAACCTGTAGCCTTGGGACACTATGTTCCAGACCCATTTGTCTTTGGTAACCATTTGCCAATTTGATGAAAAAAGTGCTAGTTTTCCCACTAAGGGGGCTGTCAAAAGAAAACTGCTTGGAACTGGTAGAGGAAAGTCATTGGGACTGTTTCCTGTAAGGTTGTGATTTCTCTTCTCTGCTTTTGGAGGTAGGAGCACCCCATTGTTTAGGCCTGTATGAGCCTTGGGGCTGAGATCTGCCTCTGGGACGCCTGTATCTGCCTCTGTGGTCTGTCTGAGACTGGAAAGGACCAATTTTTAGAAGGCCAGTTCCTACTAAACCCGAGTGGCTGTACCTGTAAGAAATCCTTGACTGTCTGCATGGATTTTGCTTTATCCTCCATTTTTTTCAACACCTCTTCTGCTTTAGTACCAAACAAAGTATCATGCTGTAATGGTGCATCTAATAATTTTGCTTTAACATGATCAGGCAGATTCTGTTCCTTTAACCAAGCATGCCTTCTAATAACAGAACCTGTAACAGTGGCCCTGCAAGAGGCCTCCAGTGAATCATAACCACATTGCAAAGTATGCTTTCCCACTTGTTCAGTTGCATGCAATAAATCCTGCAATTCCTTGTTCTCTGGACATTCAGCATTTGTCAACATTTTCTGTTTAAGTAGTGACATTAAATATTGCTGCTATTTAAGCATATGAAATTGACAATTTAAAGCCCTTACAGCCAGGATGGCAGAAGTGTAAACTTTTTTCCCCCATCTGTCTAGAGCCCTAGAATCCCTATCAGAGGGGACAGGGTTTTTGGCAGTGGAAGCTTTAACCCCCTTGGGACCCTGAGATGTAGTTTCTGGGTCAGCAGCGGAGTTTTTATATAGGAATTTATGAGAATCCGGGACCCTGTAGTATCTGCCTGGCTTAGCAGATGCAGGGGGTAAAGAGTCAGGGGACAGACATCTACAATGTCTAGAACAGGTGGAATAGCAAGAGGTCTGTGCTGAGGAAGAAGCAGAAAGTCTCTGAGCCTTTTCTTAGATTCAGAATAATCTTGGCTCTCCCAGTGGAAATGCTCCCTCACAGTATGCAGTGCTTCCCCAAAAGAATAGTCCTCAGGAGGAGAGGCTGAAGGAATGGATTCTTCAGAATCCTCATAGGGAAGCATGGAGTAATCCTGTTCAGAAGAGAAATCAGAGGAAATAGATACCTGATCAGAAGAATCGTACTCTGTCTCTTGCCTAGGCCTCTTATCAAGAGGGGGATGGGAGCCCCTGATCAAAGTAAATTAGGTCTTCGGCCATTTTGAGCATCTGTTCTTTAGGCATGGAAGTCTTAGTAGGAGAATGCTGTACATGTTTCTTTGTCTTTAGAGATGCTTTGGTCTTTGAAGCTGAAGATGGCTTAATATATATAGTTGTGTAGGTCTGAAGACACCCTCAGAAGCCGATGCTTGCTCAGTGGCTCCGGACCCATCTGAGGGAGTGATTTCAGTGTGTCCAATACTTTGAGTTCCCAGAGGCCCAGTCTGCTCCATGTGGGAGTCGGTAGCAGGCGCCAGGGGCTGCGAAGCGCCTCACTGAGAACCGGCAACTGGCCAAGCAGAGGCTTCGTCGGGTTTGAACCTTGGATGCCTATCCTTGTGTTTTTTGTAAACTCCGGTTGTCAGCTGTTCCTACGGCATTATATAATTAAATCTTTGGCCAAAGTAATGAAATGCAAAATCGAACCAATGCTTGATGGTGCGTTGGTTAAATCTAGCACAAAAACGACAGCTAGCAACGCTGTGATCAGGGCCTAGGCAAGGAATACAGTAAGAGTGAAAATCCCAGGAGTCGGCCGGCACTTGCGAACTGCTTTTGCTTTGGGCACCGCACGGCAAGAAAGACTGAAGAAAATGGCGTCAGCTGCATCTTTTATACCCCTGGCGCACTGACGTCAGGGAAGAGGCGACAGCAACCGACACCGGACCTAGACTTTGGAATTCTGGCTGACTGAGGGTAGCCTGTCAGCAGGATAACCCAAGAGTAATGACTGCAACAGTGAAACATGAACATGCTGGGTGGCCCTTATGGAAGAACCATTAAGCCGAAGGCCGCTCTTCCCTGGAGACCAGATCCAATTTGTAATATTTGATGAAGGCATGGGGATTCGCCCAAATGGCTGCTGCACAGATGTCATCCATGGAAGCCCTGGAGTGGAAGGCAACAGAAGCTGCGATAGCCCTAGTTGAGTGAGCTTTGATCTGAGCAGGCTTGAGTTCATTCGTAAGAGAATATGAGAAGGTAATGCAATCTCTGAGCCATTTTGACAAAGTAACTTTAGATAGAGCACACCCCACTCTAGGACCAGAAATGAAAAGTTGGTCCGACTTACGAAAGGACTTGGTTTTGTCCAGGTAGAAATGTAGTTGTCTATGAACGCCCAATGAATGCAGGCAGTATTCTCCCTTGTTTGAATAATTTGGAAAAAATACAGGGAGCTCAATGGACTGGTTTAATAGAGAAGTCGGAAACCACCGTGGGGAGAAAAGATGGATTAGTACAAAGTGATACTCTGTCCTTATGGAAGATCAGGCACAGGCTCTTGATGCATAAGGCTTGTAACCCAGATATCCATCTGACTGAAGTGAACGCCACCAAAAACAAAGATTTCATGACAGGAATTTTGATCACATGTCGCAGCCGGCTCAAAGGGGGGTAGAGAGAGACTGGAGAACCTGGGAGAGATTCCATGCCTCCACAGGCTACCTGATAGGAGGTCTGCTATGGAAAATTCCCTTGAGAAAAGTCTTGCAAAGTCGGGTGGAAATAAGAGGGGCTCCATCTGAACCATTATGGAAATTGGAAACAGCTGCTAAATGGACTCAAATGGTGAAAGCTGATGCCCCATTGTCAAACAACTCAAAGATAGTGAAGAATAGCATCTGTAGAGGTTGAAAAAGGATTTAATATCCAATTATGTGACCAGATAGCGAATCTTTGCCATTTGTCTCTGTAAAGTTTTCTGGTGGATGGTTTACGGAAGGCCAGAATAATATCTCTGACAGGTGAGGAGAGGGTTTCCTGCCTGGCAACTAGCAGAAGTGGAGAAGCCAAGCAGTCAGCTTGAGAGTGGAAAGATTTGGGGGAGTCAGCCCTTGTGGGTGAGATATTAGGTCCTGACGAGTGTCCGGGATCTAAGGAGGTTGTAACAGGCGAGGTCAGAGGAAGGGAAACCACACTTCATGAGGCCAGAAAAGGGCAATGAGGATTACTTTGCATCGCAACTGAATAGCTTTCCTTAGAAATAGAGGAATCAGAGGTGTCAGAGGATAAGCATAGAGTAGACCTGCGGGCTAATGGTGAGTAAGAGCGTCTCTCGGTGACTCCCCGTCTGGGGGAGAGAGGGCAAAGTAGCTGCTGCATTTTTTGTTTGAGGGGGAAGCAAAAAGATTGCAGCAAGGCTGGGTACCCAATGGCTGGAAATTTCTGCTGTCACATTCGGGTTGAGACACCACTCGTGTGGACGAAGGATGCATCTGCTCAGCCTGTCCGCAATCACTCTGGAGCTCCCCGGGATATGCGTTGCGATTGGAAAGTGGTTGGAAGCTATCGCCCAGTGTCAAATTCTCATGGCATAGGGGGTAGGATTTGGTCTCTCCCTGTTTATGTACCAGACAACGGACATATTGTCCGACTGGATTGCAATCGTTCTCGACGAAAGGAGCAGATGAAGTGCCTGCAACTCTAACAGCACCACTCAACTCCTGGACATTGATACGAGAGTTGACCTCTAGGCTGGACCATGTGCATTGGACTGTCTTTCCCTGGAAGTAGCCCCCCCACACACCCTATCAGGGAAGCGCCCATGGTCACCGTGGTGTTGGTTTGGGGAGTCTGGAAAGGGCGACACCGAAGATTTTCGTCTGTTCTCATCCACCAGAGGAGATCTTGTTTACAGGAGTTGGTGATGAGGATCTGTGAGCTGAGGGAATGAAGACTGGATACCCACTGGGACAAAAGGAGTAATTGTAGTAGTCTTGCATGCAATCTGGCTAGGGGAACAATTGAGAAGGCTGCCACCATAGATCCCAGAGCCTGTAGAACTTCCCTTGCAGACACCTTCCTTCAACAGAGTATCACTTGTAACCTTAATCTCGGAAGTCTGTGAGGAGGAACAGAGACTTGGCTTGTTTGAGTGTTGAATACTGCTCCTATAAATTCCAACTGCTGGGTGGTATGAAGGTTGGATTTTCCCAGTGTATGGTGATGCCTAGGAACTCCGCTAGTGCTAGAGTGCAGTGGAGGGCCCTGACCAGTAGGCACTTGGTGGGGGCGGAGAGGAGCCAATCATCTAGATATGGAAACACTTGGAATCCCTGAAGTCTCAGATGAGCTGTCACCACTGCTAGGCATTTCGTGAACACTCTGGGGGCCGTGGAGAGACCGACTTGGCAGGGCTATGAATTGGTAATGATTGGCTCCCAGCCAGAAGAGAAGGACAGAGCTTGTCCATTTTGATGTGGTAATACACATCCCGGAGGTCTATCAAGCCCATCCACACACCCTCCCGAAGAAATGGGAGAATGGATTGTATCGTGACCATGTGGAACTTGGTCTGAACTACTGACTTATTTAGTTGGCTGAGATCCAGAATGAGTCACCAGTCTCAGGTCTTTTTTGGCACCAAAAAGAATCTTGAGTAAAACCCGGATCTGCACTGGTCTGAGGGGACTTGTTGGATGACTCGTTTTATACACAGCTTTGCTATTTCTGAAGCTGCTTCTTCCCTTTGATTGGGTGGAACATTGGGAAGGGATTTTGTGGGTCTTGGATAAGAGATTAGAGGGATGCAGTAATCACTGGAAATTATTCTCTGCACCCACTGATCATTTGTAATAGAGTGCCAGGCAGCTTGGTGCAGAAAGAAACTAGCCCTGACTGCTTCCAGAGGAAAGCAATCAGGCAAAGCTTCAGGAGCACTGATACTGGAGAAAGAATCCCTGGAGTCCTGATTTTGGGGACCCTCTCTGCCACAAAAGGGGCGCCTTCCATTATAAGAACACCCTCTGCCTCTGGGGGAGTACTCACCACGTGCACTACGGCAAGGGCCATGAGATTTTTTGTGCCACATCTTTCCACTCCTCTGGTTCCTGAAAAAGGTGCGCTGAGGCTTGGAAAAACATTGGCCAATGGCAGACGGGGTTTTTCCGTCCTGCTTGCACCTGGCTAATGTGTCCTTCACAAAGCTGACTGTTCAATAGGGGCGTTTAAAAAGGTAGACTTGGAGTCCACGAGGTCACAAATGTGCATCCAGGTGTGGCGTCTCATAACTACACCTGCAGCTCTACCCGACCCTTCGGTTGCATGGGACAGCAACCTCATGAACGAGTTGGAAATTGACTCTAGGGTAGCAAGTTGGGAAGCAACTTTTATCACGTGCCACGTCCGAAATTTGACCCGCGAGGGTTCCAGAGAGTTCAGTAATAAGATCTCTTTGGAGCCTCGTAAAATGAGCCAAAAAGTTCAGAGACCTAACAGTAAAGGTCGCTGAAGCAAAAACTCGCTTCCCTAATCTGTCCACCTCCCGGGACACACTGTTGGGTGGGTGGACAGCAGGACTTTCCTCCGCAAGGTCCTTTTTCATGGCAGCCACCACCACCATAGCTTCTACTGGTAAGTTCTAGACCAATGGGGCTGATCCTCTGGAGGGGAGAGCATTCTGTCTGATCTCTGAGGAATGGCCTCGACTGTATCAGGGTTCTTCCATGCCCGCTGCACGATGAGCTTAACTCATTGGCGGGGGGGGGGGGTCACCCAAGATGTAGAGGGCCAAGAGCGGAAGGCCTGCAGGAATACGGATTCCTCTGAGGAAAGGTTGGAGGGCTTCCAGTCACCTCTCTGCCTCAATTTCCAGGAAGTCTCCAAAGGAGACATCAGGGGTTGACAGTGGGGAACCTTCCCCATCATCTTAGTCCTTATCTTCAGTAAGGGACTCCTCCGGGGAGTCCATGTGTTTCCTCTTACACATCTGTTTCCGAGGGGGTTCTTCAGTGGGAGCATCCAAATAAGACTCAAAGGGGATTATCCTGTACAGGGGTTTCCTGAGGCTTACGCTCTCATTGTCTTGGCGGGGGGGTGGCCTGTGACAGCTGCAGCTCACAAGGAGCAGGGAGAAGGTCTGACATAGGGGGACTGCTTCCCAAAGCAAGCACCCTCTCCATCACCCGGAAGGCAGGCCCACCTGAAAAGAAATGGGAGCAAGGAACCGAAGAAGACAATATCGGAACCGGAGTCACACACAGCTCCACACGGCCCAATCCTGGGGACGAAGCCTCAAAAGCAAAACCGTGGTGGGAGTCGCCCTCAGATCTGAAGGAGCAGGCAAAACAACTGAAGCCATACCTGAAATAGAGGGTTCCACCCCGCAAGCATGAGACTGAGGAAGGGTTGGTTCCGAAGGAACAGACACCCAAAAGGGCCTCAGCAAGGTCACTGTCGACACAGAGGAAAGGAGTCCTCCCACAGACGTCAGAGCTATGGGCCTTGGAACCGAAGGGTCCAAGGGAGGAGAATACGAGGGAGTCACAGGAATAATGGACCCAAAACCCGGAGTGGGGTGGGTTCTAGTAAAATTTATAATCCCCCTGGCGGTCAGCAGCTGATAAAAGAGGAGCACCACATCCAACTCAGGCTCCTGGTGGACCTTACTGACCCACCTGAGGGGGAGTCAAGTCGGTCCAAAAAGGGGCTGAAGGCTTGTCCAGTAAACTGATCCAAGGACAGGGAGTACCAGGTCCATGATGCAGTAAAAGTCAGCACTGACCTGCTGCACGTACTGAGTAAACAGGTACCCAAAGACCTTATCATCCAGTCTGTTGATGTTATTTGGAGCTGGAATGTACCAAACACCCCTGTTCTTGTTTCAGTAGATCCAGTCTGTGTGGAAGTCTGTGGTAATTGCCTCTGCCCAATTCCAAAAATAAGAGAACTGCTGCTGCCTGTGCCAGGAGGGAATCACCACAATGACCTTGGAGGATTCCTTCCAAATCTTCAGAAGAACCACGGATATCACTGGAAAGGATGGAAAAGGATAAGGAAACATTTGTCCAAAGAAAAGAAAAGAGGGGTGGGGTGGGGGGGGGGGTGGCGTCCAAAAGCTAAATCTCCAGCCAAAGGTAAATGTAAATCTCATTTTTTTTTTCATCTTCTGGGAGGTTCTGAGAATGCAGCCAGACAAAGCTCCTCAACAGTACCGGTGGCAACAACCTTGCCTGTAGTATCTGCACAGTAATAGACACTTCAAACAATGAGTACTGACCTGAGAAACAGAAGAAACTAAAATCACACAAAGCAGATTTTTCCTCACAAGAAGGAAATGCAGACAAAACATTGCTCATACTTTCACAAATAGAGTAAACCTTAACATATGAACGTAACAATTCCAAATTCTAAACATTAAAGTTGCAGAAGCATACACTTCTTTACCAAACTTATCAATTGCCTTACTACCTTTGTCAGAAAGGGAAGATTTAAATTAACAAAATGCTTGGCAGCAGCTAGATTGACTACAACTGCTGGGTCAGGTCTGTGATGAATGTATACAAATGTGAAAGACTGAGTGAGGGACTTTGCATATTATATCTGCTTTCTTAGGTGCAGCAAGCTGGCTATCTGGGAAACCACAGGCTTGACAAACGCATCCCCTAATACTGGCAGAACTGGGGGATGGTGGAAGGTTCTGGGAACTCCAGTAGTAACATTTCATAGGATTTTCTAAGGGACTGAGGAAACTTAGTGTTCTCCCACTGAAAACAGTGGCATAATCAGGAAATAGTCTCAGAAACAGAGAAATAGAATCCTTGACAGGGAGATTCAGACAGCATGCTCTCATCAGAGTCTGAATCAGAAATATGAGGAGAAAAAAATGCATCTGTCCCTTTGTCTTATAGACTCATAATTACTAGGCTAGCTGTCCTTCTGGGCAGTTTTAAGCCTAGCTAATTTCCCTTTTTGTGCTTGAAATAACCTATCCCATATGGTTACAGACTGGCTTTACCCACCTCATTGTTTGTAATTATATATTACCCCTAATGAGAGTAATTAGGATCATACCATACATAATCTGAGAGGACCCATGCATGGGATAAAGAATTTAGCCACAGCAGATTTCTTGAACCTCTTCAGGAAAATAGGAATCCATTTATCTCTTACCAGAAGCCACTTGATAAGAAGGGTCAATGGCCTGTACACGACTGAGCCACAATTATACTCCTATCTAGTGAAACTGGGACAGAAAAAGCTCTATGGTTTGTTTTCTATTTCTTTTTGACACAAGTTACAGGAAAGGTTTTAGTGACATACATATATATATATATATATATATATATATATATATATATATATATATATGCAACACAAGAGTAGAGTGATCTGTGGTAAAAGATGAGTCGTCTGAGGAACCAGTTTGCCCACAACAGAACCACCCACCTGTAGCCGAGACAAATTGCTAGCCTGCTGTGGTGGCAAAGGCTGTTTAGTTAACTTTTTTCTTTTTGTGGCTGGAAGGAGGACAGGCCATCGGACTGGTATTTTGTTCCATGGTCAATACAAAAATGGTGCTGCTTTCCCCAAGTAAACTAAGCCTCACTAAGCTTGGGAATAGTGGTATGAAGTCACTTTTCCAAAAACACAGTAAAAAGCACTGCCAATGCATTTTACCAGCCCCTAAAAGTAATTTAAACACAGCTTCTCCACAGAAAAATGTTTTTAGAATGTTAAAATCAACCTTTAAACTGTCAAATACAAAAGTGCACTTCTATTTAAAAGTGCAGCAAAGTTGAGTGACAGTCAAGAAAAACATATTCCTAGCTTAAAATGTGTTTTGCCAAGCAGTAAAATAAATTAAAACATTTAAAATATTTGGAATTATTTTCCCCGAAGGGGACTTACCTGTCCGGGAATAGAACTGAACAACTAGACCGTTGATCCCATGAAGCCTAGACAGAAGAGCTCTCTTCAGCGGCAAGAAGGCTCTGAAAGGCTTGCCACCCAAAAATGTCTTTTTAGTCAGCCACCCAAAATGGTCTTTTTAGTCAGCTCGGCTTGAGCCAACTAACTGTTTGGGCAAGTAGAGGGTCCTCAAGTTTGGAAACTGGATGGCTGTTATAGCCTATGCAGTATACACTGCAGGAGTGATCAATATGAAGAACATCAGATTGTGTACAGTAAAAAAAAAAATCGCATATTTTATCAATCACTAATAAGGGAAAAGAAAACATCTTGGGAAATGAAAGAAGAAAGAGACATGCAATAAATGAATGGAAGAGAGCAAAAATGAAAGGCAACAGCAAATGAATGCCTGTCACACAAGTTAGCTGCATTTTGAAAGTGGGAGGGAGGGGGGGTTGGGGGGGAATACCACAGGCAGCTTGGCCTTCTGATGAAGAGGCAGAATGTCCAGCTCTATCAGTGGCTGTCCAAGTTTGGTTAGTATTCCTGGTTCCAAAGGAATAGCTACAAGAACTGAAAGCCAGACACCTGTTTGCCTATCTCAGGGAAGGGATGTAGACCTATTACTGCTGCAACAATTCCTGATGGAGAAGAGGAAGCATACTTGGCAAGATCACACCACAATGGGGATGGAGGAGAATGTACTGTGCTGCAGCCACAGAAACATGATGCATATTATTACTACACATCTGTGCCACAAGGATCAGTTGAGCAGTATGCATAGAAATTACCCAAGGCTTCATGCATGCACGACAGGCCCCATCTCAGGCTCCCCTCCAAAAGTGTGATCAATCCCAGCAAAGCCAAGAGGCTCTCTCTCCAACAGTGGAGACCACCCACTGATGATTTAGACTGGGTATTACCCTAGAATCATGTGGACTGGGGAGATAAGACCCCTCAAGATTAAAATGGAGGAGAAGGCTACAAAAAATTAATAAGCTTTAGTCTTAACATCATATAGTCAACTATAGGATACAAATAACTGGAGAGACTATTATAGAACAGCAATGCTGGTTTGTTAGGCTGACAAACCTTTTTGTAACAAGACATTAGGGTGGGTTACAGCCATCACAACCTTGTAAAGAAAGACAAAGAATGATAGATACTAGGGGTTGATTAAAGGAGCATGCTGCAAAGCCTGATACAGAATTAGAAAAATGTTTATAATAGTGAGGAGTGCTACCCTGGTAATTGAAACTGAAGAAAACAAAAACAGGGTCATAGTGTACTGCTTTGTAAATTGCAAATGTTTTAGAAGAATGGCATGACATACACGGAGAATGAAAACTAAATTCTGAGCATCTTGAAGGCATGCAGTCATCTGTACAAGAATTGAAGAAAAATGTGGCATTATCAACCAAACAGCACACTTAAGATAGAAAAAGGAGCAGTCACTCCATGCAGGCTTAAAAAGGGAGCAAAGCTAGCTTGTACAAAAACAGGTGCAATGAAGTGATAATAGAAAATCAGGCAGAAAATCAAATGGCTTTTTAAGATGCCTAAGCAAATGAAAGCTGCAAAAACACAGAAAATAGTCCTCAAATGTAAAATTTATTTCTGGCTCTGTATGGCACTACACCAGTATTTTAAATGCTTTACAATGACAATTAGATGAACAGGTCAAGTTTTTGCAGCACTATCAGACAGAGGATAAAGTAGTCATGGACATTCATTGCTTCCTACTGCATCCTCTGCATTATTCTAAATTCCATGTAAAATCTCAGAAACTGCTGGAATACATGGTCTCCATGGTTACCACACCAAGAGAATTCTTGCATCTGTCCTTACCAGTTTTCTCTAACAGTCCACTGGAACAGCTTGATATTCTTTACAGATTAATTTACTTTGTTTTAAGGGCAAACAGGCAATCATTGTTTAAAAAAAAAAACGGAAAAATACTTTTATACAAAATGTATAATATACAAAAAGGGGGTAGACGGGATACATTCAGTTTCGTTCAGTGATCCCCAACTCATATTACTTATGGCCATGCAGAGCTTTGCTTTTCCTGCTACTGAATATAATGACATTAATAGCATGCACATTTTTTTTCTCCTTGTCCTATCTATAGTCTGTCTACAAAACATTAACCCCCAAACGTCTAAACTTTGTAACAGGTACATGAACAAATACTTTTTTTTTTTTTTACATTATGCATCACAAAATAAACTCTAGGAACATTAGTTCCACCATTTCATACTAAGGGAAGGCATACATTTCAAAATTTATGCAGTCAGGTAAATAAAACAAGACTAGAATCGCTTACTGGCATAATATCTTCACCTTTTGATGGATGTAATGTCTAAAACCAGAAAACATTACTTCTCTAATTTACTGCTGCAGTACTAAACACTAAGTATGCACCTCAACATCCAAAGTGCATGGAAGGCCTGTAGAAATTAAAATAAATACATAGATGCAGTAATAGCCATGCTCTGGATTATAACCCATTTATCAAAATAATCAGCTACCAGCCCCTGTCTCCAGAAGAACACAGCTTGATGTTTTTTTTGTTGGTTTGTTCTAATGGCACACTCAGCTGACACCTCTGCTGTCATTCTTCACTACCACATTTGAACAGCTAAAAAACTGAGTCTTAGTCCTGTCAAGCATCTAGTAGGGTTGAAAGACTTCAATGTCCTCTCAAAGATGCAGGACCAAGCTTGAGGACTACTTTCCCTGAAGCCAAACAGCCCATTCATTCCTGCCTAGGACCCCCACCATGACTCCACCTACTCATGATAAGAGTTGGGTGGTAGAGAAAGGGTCAGCTTTGAAGAACCTGTGGGGTGGCCTACAGACGCAGCATCTTTATTTCATGTAAGCATGGACTGGACCATCTGTTAGCACATGAAACATTGTGCTACCAAAGAGGTCACAGAGGTCTTAAAAAAAAAAAAAAAAAAGTAGATTTCTCATCTATGAAAATCACCAAATGCTATGCAGTTTCTTCAGCTAAGTGTTTAATTTCAAAGCTTAAGAGATGCTAAGCCATGGCACAGTCTGAGTAAACACTATGCCTGACTGTGTGCTGAAATTAACATATGGCATTATTGCTGTTCAAAAATCCAGTTGCTCAATTGCTTAAATGAGATTTGGGTAAATTCACCATTGTTCTAACAGCTTTTACTCAGAACTAAACCTAAGCAAAATCAACTACACATTTTCAGAATGACTGTTAAACATGGTAAATGATACTAAGCTATGTAACAAGTGCTGTATTAACTATGTGCCTTCAGTTCACTGAGCGCAAATTCAAGATACTGCTCATAAAAAGTCCTTTTTTACACCTAGTCAGAGTATTTGGAACAAATGCTACTCCTCTGAACCCCCTTATCAACCTGCTAAATGAATCAGCCAACCAGTGTAGTAAGGACAAACATGGTTTATACTTTTACTACATTGTTCTTAAAAGTGAAATTTTTGCTACTCAATGCATGCACCAAGCCTTGTGATGCAGCTTCTTAACAGTGGATCCTGCGGCTAAGATAGTTAAGATATGTAATCTTGTCACCACAATGGAAAAGTAATTACTCCAGTACGACTTTGGTATTCATATCTGTGTCTGGAAAAAGGAAGTTAGTTTGGCAGACTTGTTTTGTAATGTGCTAAGTAGAGATGTGCCTCCTCCCTTCTGGTCCCCACTTAAGGGTCGCGAGCACTTGTGTGCTTTTAACGGACACTGGATGACAGACCGCTTTTTTTTTACCATAGGTCTATACCAGTGATGGTGAAGCTATGACATGCATGTCAAAGGTGACAGGCCACATTTTGGACGACACACCAGCACTCACCAACACCAGTTATCAAACAAACTGCTTTTGCATTTGTTGCTTGTGTGAAGTACATTGAATTATTTTGTGCCAGGAGCCAGTTCAACAGTACAATTTCTCGAGAGAGTCTGCAAAAGGGTAGGGCTGACATACTTTACTCTTCGTGGTTGCACTTCTGCAAAGGGCAAGTAGTCTGCATTTTTAGCAGTGGCATCTTTTACATTCCCCTCAAATGTCCTTCTTAACCCTTGCTAAAACTGGAAACTTTTTACACTTAACAATAATTAGATTTATAGACTAATTTTACTTCAGAAAATGTATATTAATTCACGTTCATTTTCTTCTGTCAGTGTCTCAAATAGCACTAGAAGTTAAACTGTCCATGTCTCTTATTTCTAGATTTGGCCCTGATCCTATTGAGATTTATCCCTGATGTATTGAGAGCCATTCTGTTTTATTTATTTTATTTTGTTGACTGGGGATGTGATAGCA